>NW_024423343.1:58624038-58671676 GCF_017311325.1 Ursus maritimus | reverse complement strand
AGTTTTGGGGAGAGCCAAAGTAAGAAAGGTGAATTGGCAATGATGGAAAGAAAAGTCCAGTTAACCCATCAGGCCCAACTTACTTCTTTCCAATGGAATAAATGTGTGAGTCTGTATAAAATAAAATATGTCATAAAAATATGACACTGGAGTATTTCAATTTTTTAAACTTAACGTTTTAAGAGAAAAATTTAATTATTATACAAAAATAAATTGTCCTGTATTTAGGCAGAAAATATGGAAAAAATTCCATTTATAAAAGCAACCAAGAATATAAAAGACCCAGGAATAAACAAATAACAAATATATAGGACCTGTGTGAAAAAAACATGAGATGTCTACTGAGGGATGTTTAAAAAGACTGCAGTACCTATGAAGACCTCTCTTTTTTTTTTTTTTTTTAAAGATTTTATTCACTTACTTGACAGAGATAGAGACAGCCAGCGAGAGAGGGAACACAAGCAGGGGGAGTGGGAGAGGAAGAAGCAGGCTCATAGCGGAGGAGCCTGACATGGGGCTCGATCCCATAACGCCGGGATCACGCCCTGAGCCGAAGGCAGACGCCCAACCGCCGTGCCACCCAGGCGCCCCAAGAAGACCTCTCTTTTTAAAAAACAAAGATTTTTTTATTTATTCATTTGAGAGAGAGAGTGAGCAATAACATGAGTGGGGAGGAGGAAGAAGTTCCCCCTTGAGCAGGGAGCCTGACACAGGGCTCGATCCCAGGACCCCAGGATCATGACCTGAGCTGAAGGCAGACGCCTAACCAACTGAGCCACCCAGGCACCCCTGAAGATATCTCTTAAATAAGGCAACTAAGTATTTTAAAGAGTCATATTCTCCCTCAACTACTCCATAAATTCAATGTAAGCCCAGTTGTGTGGCCAAAAACATTTTAAACAAGGTTGAAATGCAAATGACAGACTGAAAAATTTGAAACAATAGAGTACACAAATGTTTAATATTTCTAATTCACAGAACACTCTTAAAAATAAGTCAAGTAAGGGGGGCGCCTGGGTGGCACAGCGGTTAAGCGTCTGCCTTCGGCTCAGGGCGTAATCCCGGCGTTGTGGGATCGAGCCCCACATCAGGCTCCTCCGCTGGGAGCCTGCTTCTTCCTCTCCCACTTCCCCTGCTTGTGTTCCCTCTTTCGCTGGCTGTCTCTCTCTCTGTCGAATAAATAAATAAAATCTTTAAAAAAATAAAAATAAAAAAAATAAGTCAAGTAAAAAACAACCCAAGAGGCCTAAATAGAGATGTCACAAAAAAACCGTAAAAACATAAAGAGATCTTCAACCTTAGTAGTATCTGAAGAGAAATAAGTAAAAGCAAGGTAATCATTTTTCATTTATCAAACTGACAAAGATTTTAACGTTAGTAATATTGGTGAGGGTGTAGGGAAACTGGCACCATTGGGAATATAAATCGTTATTATGTGGAGAACAGTTTTGCAAATGGCAGACTTCTGCATATTTCTTTTTTTTTTTTAAGATTTTATTTATTTATTTGACAGAGAGCACAAGCAGAGGGAGCGGTGGAGGGAAAGGGAGAAACAGACTCCCCACTGAGCAGGGAACCTGATGCTGGGCTCCATCCCAGGACCCTGGGATCATGACCTGAGCCGAAGGCAGACGCTTAACTGACTGAGCCACCCAGACGTCCCATGAATTCTGCATATTTCTTAACCTAAGAATTCTACTAGGAGCTTAAGCTAAAAAGACTAATTGGTCAAATGTGCAACTTTATTTGTAAAAAGTATATTATGCAAGGCAAAAACACAAAACAAAAAAAAGAGAACTTACCTAATGCTTATCATTGGTTAAATAAAGGGCTATGTTACCCATCCATATAAAGGAACACTATGAAACCAATAAAACAACCCAAGAGGCCTAAAAAGAATTGTGTAGATCTGTATTTTTTGGTAAAGATGGGTATCTTCCATATATTGTGGAGAGAAGTTAAGTGCTTTCAAAACAGAAGCTTTGAGGCCCCTGGGTGGCTTAGTCAGCCTAGGTGGGGAGCCTGCTTAAGATTCTCTCTCTCCTGGGGCGCCTGGGTGGCACAGCGGTTAAGCGTCTGCCTTCGGCTCAGGGCGTGATCCCGGCGATCTGGGATCGAGCCCCACATCAGGCTCTTCCGCTATGAGCCTGCTTCTTCCTCTCCCACTCCCCCTGCTTGTGTTCCCTTTCTCACTGGCTGTCTCTATCTCTGTCAAATAAATAAATAAAATCTTTAAAAAAAAAAAAAAAAAAAGATTCTCTCTCCTGTCCCTTTGCCCCTCCCCCTGCTTGCATGTTCTCTCTCTCTCAAAAAAAAAAAAGCTTAACAAAACTACATACACAAACTGAATATTTATAAAATATGATAAATTAATATAAAATATAATGTATTAGTGCATACTTAGAGAAATGTTCTAAAGTGTGTTGGCGGAATGTTAACAGCAATCATTTGAGAAAGCTTTTTACTGTTTGTGCTTTTTTAGTATTATAAAAATATTTACTACCACACATGTACCATTTTCATAATAAAACAGAACAAGATATGGGCTTTCCATGAACTCTGGCTCATTCTGCGTGGTTTCAGGAGAGGACAGAGCACATCCACTCAAGAGAATGACCTTTGAGAAGTTGGTTCAGAATGAAAAAGTGAATGCTACTGGGTGTTACACGCAACTAATGAATCGTTGAACACTACATCAAAAACTAGTGATGTACTATACAGTGGCTAACTGAACAGAATAAAAAATAATAACAAATAAGAAAACGTTAACGCTAGACACTGTCTTCTTCACAGCTGCCAAAGACCCACTAAGGAGCCTCCCTCGCAAAGGTTGTGTGTCACTTCCATACTTGTTACTAGAAGCCCCTGATTCATATGGAACAAAGTGGTAGGACGACTGTCCAGAATAGTATTCCGGCACACTGACTAGCCAAGTAGACAAAGTCATCCTTTGGTCAGACACAGTTTAAGGTCGGTCATGACAATGAAANGGAAAGAGGACTGTGGAGTTGCTGGTTGTGAGCTCACACCTGTTGTTTCCGTGTTCCTTACAAGGTTCTTTTGACTCAGCCTGGAGCAAGGTGATTTGCAGCTAATCTTAAGAGCTGGTTCTGCTCTTCTTGTTTCTCCTCTTCATTTCCTAGGAGCCATCAGCAGGTGAAGACAGGATTGTTGTCCACAGTGAGGGCTGTGCCCTCATTTGTGCTGCTGTATGTTTTTATAGACAACATACTCCTGACCCTACCCGTAGGCCCAGTGTCATTTGCAGCTGGGCTCCCCAAATTTTTGAAATTGAATGAGTTTTTACGGATTTCCATCTGATGCTTTTTTAAAAAAAAAAAATTACAGTTTGGTATCTCAGAAATCTGTCCCTGTGGGTGTTCACTTGGATTCTGAAAATAGAGCTAGGTCTTGAGGTGGTTTCCGAATAAATAATGAAACATGTGTTCAAAGTCTGTAGCTCTTCCTTCTGCTTAACCACATCCTAGATAACCCGCCAATGGTAAGTGTCATTTGTGTGAATAGATTCTCTAGTTTTAGTTTTCAAGACCCCCTTTTTTTTAATTCCAGCTGTCTGAATGATTAATGTGACTAGGAAAATACTGTTGACCCATTTAAATCATGTCAAACAACATCCATTGCTCATCTACATAATGAAATACACACTGAACATTCTATCTTGAGTGTGGGAGCCAGCGAGCTACGAAATAATGTTTTACTCATGTAGCTTATAATATAAAATATAAGACATTACGACTAACTATAGCATTAAATATTAAACTATTCAAATGGTAACTGTCAGTGAAAATCACCTGTAAACCGAAACAGCTAATAACATTTTTGCTTTAGTAGTTAATTAGAGGAAGTGGGGTGGTTGCATGCAACAGTGTGCGTTTAGGGAAAGTCTTTATGTCAAAGCATGTTTTAATATTATTTGACTATTAGGAGATTTGTTGTATATAATTGAATTTTTTCAATTGTTAATCAGTGGTTGTGAAAATAACAGTTTGCTGAAAAATTAGAAAAAAATGTTTGACATTTTTATCATAGTTTCATTAAATTGGTCCCTGAATAATTTTAAAGGCAGCTAATTTATAGTTGAAACTATTTTGATCAATGATCAGATAACAAAGATAAGCTTTGACTGCTTTTGAAATATTTAAACTTTGTAAGGACATCGTTTGCACAGTGTTTAAATAAATGCAAATTTTAAAGGCACTAAATTTAGGCTTTCAGGTTTCCATGGTTACACCTTTCCAAGTTATTTTGTGTACTGTGTAAATAGGTCTGTGAGTCACTGATAATTATTTGTTTTTTTGTTTGTTTGGTTAGTAATTCTGTGTTTAGCTGAATTTAATACAGTTCACATGGCTTGCTTTGGTTTATGTATATTTTGGTGTTTGTGATTGACAGTGATTGAGCATTTCTTATGGAGTGCTTGCCTTTTTTGTCATAAATGATGTATGTTGGTGGTGCTTGACATGTAAATAAGTTCTCCTGTATCACTGTTTAATAAACAGGAATTTTTAATGCAGAGAAGACTTCTTGGTACATTTAAACAATAAGGTTTGGTGAGCTCTAGAATAGCTCTATTAAATAGTTGCACACTGAAACAAATATATTTATAATCTTATAAACTTTAAGTTCCTGAGTTTACCAAGGACATCGTAACTATGGATAAGCACAATACGGACTGAACACTATTTAGTAACAGAATAAAGATAGCATTCTGCTCTCTTTTTTTTAAGATTTTATTTTAAAGATTTTTTTTTTTTTTTTTTTTTTTTTACTTGAGAGAGGTGATGAGAGAGAGCACGAGCAGAGTGAGGGGCAGAGGGAGAAACAGACTCCCCACTGGGCAGGGAGCCTGACGCAGGGCTCAATCCCAGGACCCTGGGATCATGACCTGAGCTGAAGGCAGACACTTAACCAACTGAGCCCCCCAGGTGCCTCTTATTTATTTATTTTAGAGAGAGAGAGCATGTGTTGTGCATGTGCACAAGTTGGGGGGAGGGACAGAGGGAAAAAAATCTCAAGCAGTCTCCCCACTGAGTGAGGAGACTGACACAGGGCTGACCTCACGACCCGGAGATCATGACCTGAGCCAAAATCAAGAGTCAGCCGGTTAACCCAACTGAGCCACCCAGGCGCCCCCATTCTACTCTAACTTTTAAAATTGCTTGTGATAATGAGCTTTACAGGGAATGTGTTCACTGCCAAGTGGAATCTTTCTAGAACGTGATTTTTCCTATCTCACCTTTTGCACAGATATAAAAACTATTCCATATACTAATGTGTTTGGAAGGATATGATTCTTGAGAAAAGCTGGGGTCTTTTATGCCTCTGAACGGAAGAAGAGATTTTCCTTAGACTTCACCATTAGCCATCAGCATTCTGACAAGGCCTCACCAAGAACTCTGAGAAAAATGTCAAAATTAGGCTGTGCATACTTCACCCTACTGAGTTTGAGTCCTCTCTCAATATACTACAATCACAAGATGCTATCCAGTTTGTAAAGTATTAATACATCTGCAGTCTCATTTGATGGTCAGGGTGGTCCTGTGATGCAGGCAGGAGAGGCCCAGTGTTTTGGATAACATGCTTTTTAAGTAGCAGCTCTGGGACCCAGCCGAGGATCTCATGAATGCTTTGTGAATTAGCCAATGCATATTTGGAAATTCAGGCTGGTTTCTACCTACTGATTAGTCCATTTTAGAGTGACCTCTCTCCATCACGCAACTAATGATCTTGATTATAATTTATCAAGTGCTTACCCTGTGTCACTCTCCATACCTCATGTCATACAATTATCCTAGCAACCCTGTGAGGAAGGTATTATTATTCCTCTTAACAGATGAGGAAACTAAGGTTGGAGTGTTTAACTAACTTGTCCAAGTGATCCAACTATTGTTCAGAGAAGGAAAACCAATTTAAGCAAGAACTCAGTCAGGTAAATATGATCCCATGGTGCCTTCACAAGCCAAATATAAAATATTTTAAATGCCATTCTATTTCCTTCTTGTTACCTCCAAATTTGCTGTTTTATTTAGGCATTTTAGGGTTGCTTTGCTTTGTGTAACACTCTACTAAGAGTATAGTTCAAGAAATGTCCAGTACACCTCACATTAGACAATAAACATGTTTCAAATATTGTACACATCACATATTTTAGTATTGTGGTTATATTGAAGACTTTGGTCTAAAAATGAGATGATGAATTTGTCATTCCACCAAGTGTGACTAGTCTTGGTCTACTAAAGTTTTCAAGTGATAATTGTGTTTTCAGACATGAGAAGCAGCCTGCTTTATACAGATGGAGTGTACAGATAGAGTACACATTCTGTTGGGGGTGATGTGATAGTTTTGATTTTTTAAAAATATTTTATTGTTAGAGAGAGAGAGAGAGCACAAGCTGGGGGAGGGGCAGAAGGAAAGGGAGAAGCAGGCTCCCCGATGAGCAGACAGCCCAGACTTGGGGCTGGATCCCAGGACCCCGGAAACATGACCTGAACCGAGGATAGACGCTTAATCCACTGAGCCACCCAGGCACCCCAATTTTCAATCTTCAGTACAAAAATAATGGTCTTATAGTTGAGCATCCATTTAAAAAAAAAGACAAAGGTCAGTTTGTAAGTAGACTTCTGTGGTATTCCCCTTTCAAGCCTGTACCATTTTAATACATTGCACTTTTTGCATTAATGCCTGAAGCTATGGAGTGATTACTCACATGGTTAAGTCCATACAGTTTAATTGAATATAAAATTATTTGTGGCAACATGACTACATCAGTCCAAAAAGCTACTTTTAGATAATTTGGAACTTTTTCTTTTACTTCAGAGGCTACTGTTTATTTTCTCTTTATTTTTCTCGTGAAAATAACCCCTTGACGAGTGATCTTGGCTCCTATTGTCTTAAATCTATGTAATCTCAACTGCAGAAGGTTAGAAATATATTGTTTTCCTGGAGCTTTAGCTTCCTCATTTTGGGTTGTGATTACTGACCTCCCTACCTACCTTCCACTCCTATTGCCTGGTTACAGAGCAGAAACAAAACTCCCACATGTGTCAAAATGCCAATGGTAGAATTTATATTTAAATGTTTTCTTTTTATTTCATGCCTTTCACTTGGAATTGTATTGTACAGTGAAAACATTCTCAGAAAAAATATTACAATGTAGTGTTGTGGGGTTTTGTTTTGTTTTGTTTTTTGTATTAATACTGCAGTTTTGGTCAAAGCTCTGAGCTATTTTATACCAATTGTTTGCATAAATGACTTTAAGTGGTTCATTAAAGGAGAGAAAGAAATACATCCAGCAATGTAACTAGAGCATGTTGCATATAGAATTCAGGTGACACTGTTGTGGGATGAAGACTAAAATTACATTCTTTTCAAATGCTTTAATACAATGGAAAAATATTCACGTAAAAGCCGTGCCTTTGATCACAAATCGTAAGTCCCACTGTCTTCTATTACAGGGTATTTTTATCCAAATAACTAATATTTTGAGTAGTGCTTTACATGACAGTGGTACTTATGAAGGATTTTTTTTTAATTAAAGAAGGGCTTTCTTACTATTTCATTTTTAAAAAACGCATGATATTTGTTTTTATATGAACTTTCTCTTAAGTTGAATTCCATGTATGATTTCTCTGAAGTTGTTCTTTGTGATTACTATGTATGTGCTTTAATATAAAATTTTTCTATGTTCCTCTTCTTTAGCCAAAGTGTGTGGTAACAGGAATGCTTCTTTTGAGAAATTTTGGGAGGTTGAAGTTTGCCAGATGTTCTGTGCTACCCTCCAAGTGTGCGTTCTCTGGGTATCAGGACTGTGTGAGTTTCTTTCCTGTTCCTTTGATGGAATGAACATTTACTTTTGGTTCATTTGGGTGGTGGTGATATACTGCTACTCTAATCAGAGTGTGCCTTTTATTCTGTATTTAAACGATATCACGGCATCCAGAAAATCTGGCAAAGAAAATGATATTTTGATGACATTTTCCACAGGGCTCAACTAGAATGAATTATTACATTTTAACCACAGCCCTAATAAACAGCTCCTTTATTTCCCCTGGAAAGACACAATATTTCTTTGTCCAGGAAGTTGCCTGAGTATATGTATTGTTGAAGTGCTAAAAAGCTGCTTTTCTCTAAACTTTAGCTGAGAGACAATGGGATTTTCTAAGCATATACTACAGTGTGACTCAATATTTTATGATCATAAAAATGAATTTAGATTTAAATTTTGAAGTAAACGTTTTTTACCCTAAATGGAAAAATTTCACACAACAGCCCCATTTCCTTTTACACATCAGTCATTTCTGTGTAACTTCCATTTATCCATCAAATGATCTGCTTTCAGTTTTAGATTTTGAGTTCTTAGTGTAATCTTTGACTCCCCTCCCCCACCTGTGGTTGGGCCAGCCTAAAGGAATTTTCTTCTAAGCTCACAAACATAAGTCTATTTTATTAACTAGGTTTTGTTTATTGATATGTGTTTCTAGAGTAGGTGGGTATTTTTGTCTCCCAAGAAGAGGGGAATGCTTTTTGTTTAAACCACAGATCCCTGGGTGCTGGTAGTATACATTAATGAATAACACATATTATCCTACTGGCTTTTGTAAAAAAGAAAAGGCAGTATTTTCCTGACCCCATTTCTGAGCTTGTCATTGTCATTATACTCTATCATTTGCTGTTGCTAAATTTTTAAAAAGGAGGAGGGATGTAGCGTGGAGCCCACTTCCTGATGGAGCCTTGGGGAAGGTCATGTTTTGCCATGACCTGGGCATCATTCTTGAATGTTGTTATTATTGGAAGAGGGTGCCCTCAGGCCACCGCCCTTCCTTTCCCCAGAAGTGCTGTAACCATGGTGGACTTTCCAACTCATCTTCTCTAGAATCAGGACTCCCAGGCTTTGGTTTATGGCTTGATGACGAGTGCTGACATCCACAGGCTAGTATCGGTGAAGACGACTATGTCACCTTCATTTGACTACTTCATTTTATTGGAAGTAGTGGCCTGATTCTATTTTAATCTGAGCCTGGTGAAGTCTCATAGCAATTACAAATTTAGAGCTTTAAGCAACTAGGACAAACGCTTATGTTGCAGCATAAAGTGACTTGCGATTTTTTTTTTTTCACTTAAACTATTTTACACATTTCTTTTTTATTTCTCTGGAATCTTTGTTACTGTTTTAGCAGTCTTAGCTGTGAATAACTTCAAGGACAACATTATTGGGTGTCAAGTAGAATCTTTCTTTCAGACAAGTGTTTATGCCAATATATTTTAGACTTGACTTTATGCTTTATTTTGAGCATTAAGAAAAGAATCTGTTTTCCAACACCTGCATAACTGTGCCTGCATCCTCTTTAGAAATGTTGTTTAATAAACACTGTTGCTTTATCATCCAGAGGCTATTGCCAAATGCTGTTAATTAGGCAAAAAGAAAAAGAAAAAAAAGGTTTTTTTACGAGTTTGTAAAACATCCACTCTTCTTCTTGTCGTGGTATCTTAGCTTGAAATCCTGGAAGCAATGGTATATGGTGTCCATATCCATGATTTCCTGAATTGGAGAAAAAGTGTGGAAAGCATCTGGGGAAAAGGAGACTCTTTACCAGCTTGTTTCCTGTAAGCTCAATTGGAAGACCTTGTCTGTGCAAATAGATTTCAAAATAGAGCCTGCCCTTTGACTGTCTCCATAATTACATGGCTCACTCTGTATTTTATTTGGCAGCCAGAACAGTTAACCCCTGGAAGGAAGGGGCTGATGGCCTGGCCAGCTTGGCTTCCCCGACATGTCCATGGGAATGAATAAACCACTGTTTGGAGAAGCCCAGAGCTAAAAACACACCAGGACAGTCTTCAACTGAACTGAGACTTTTAAAAAATAAGTTTAATAATGTTTATTATGATTGGTTTGGAAACTTACTTTGTCCTTATTGTGTAAATTGTAGAGAGGTATTAATTGTCTAAAAAAAATTGGGGAGTTGGGGGAGTTCCTGTTGCTTTGATGTAATCAACATCTGTCAACAGAATGAATTTGCTTTTGTTTAGTTTCAAGGGCCCTTGTCCTTTAGCTTTGCCCAATCAGTATCTGCTGCAGCCTGGGGCATTCCCTGAGCTGATTTTCTTTTTTCTTCAACAAATGCACAGGTTATTTCTTGTGAAATGTGAGCTTCTCTTCTGTTTTATAGTCTCCTTGAAATGGGAAGGAACCCTCAATCTTTCTCATTTACTTTTGAAACAGGTACATCTTAGTACTAGATTATAAAAATCGATGAGAGTTATATCAAGTGATGCAGACTATTTAATTTTCCTTTCATAACATTTGTGCAAGTTATCAAACCTATCAAGTAGACAGTCGGTGTTTTAGGTCAAGAAATATAAGGCACGGATGCATTTGCAGTGTTCTCTTTTGGACTTGGAGCACACAGCGCTCTAAAAGCCCGTGCTCCTGCTCTCGGTAATTCGTTGGAGTTCATGAAGTGTGATCTTTCTGTGGCTCTAAATCAGCACCTCGAAAATGTATTTCTATGGTACAGTCCCTTTTGAGCCTGCTGTAGGAAGCAATGTTTCTAAACAGTTAAAACTATCTCAGTTTGCTGTCACAAAGTAAGTTACTTATTTTGTTAAGTTAATGTATTATTTAACCAAATCATTTGGTTTAAAATTAAAATTATCAATGACTGTAAGAGCCATATTTGAAAATGAATTAGCAAAACATTGTTTTCTCTCTTAGTAATCATAAATCATTTAAATCTGGCACACATTCCCCCCTTCATCCAAAATAATTGCCTCCATTTGTAAAATCAATTAGATGCTGATATGCTATAAATAATAGTTTGGTTACTAGACTTTGGCATTTGATCATTATGAAAAAATACATTCAGTAAGACATTTTACAGAGTATCTTTTAAATTACATATTATCTCTGGTTGACATTGTTAACTAATGTAAAGTAGTACAGGCTACTTTCTTGTGTTGTTGTCTACCCAGATATTTAATACCTCTGAAATGTAACATAACTGAGGATTGATGCCCTGCTTCAGGGTGACCGTGCTTCCCTGGAAACATACAATGAAAAATAGAGGTGTTGGTGGCCCACACTTGAGTACAAATATACTTTGTTCAGCTTTACAGCTGCTTAAAATAATAAGCATTTTAAATGTCTCTTTGAAAGTTCATTCAGGCCTCTTCCTTAAAAATACTTGTTGGCCAAAAGAAAACTCACATTTTCAAGGATAAGTCGGCTTAATTAAGGGTCATTAGTAGAGGTGCACAGAAAAACCCAGGGCTCAGTGGGTGAAATGGAAGTGTTTCATTATGTGGTATAGAATGCACGAGCAGATAACAATTAAAATGGACCCTGAGTAAGAGGCCAGTAAATATAGGGCATGTTGCGTGCACCAACATCAGTTATTTAAAATGCATTCCTCCCTCCATCATACTTGAATTCTGTAATCCCACCTTTCAGACTTAATCTGGAAAGGGAACATAAAATGCCGTTTTTAGAAATTGATGTTATTCCCGAATATTTTCATATTTAAAACCATAACTTAGATTTCCACTGCCAATACAAATTTAAAATATGAAAACTGTGCTACAGGATCCAGAGGACATACACCAATTTCAAAAGACATTCAGGCTGCACAGTGTGCTTCTCCATGGAGTGAAAGAAGCAGTTGCCTATAATTTTCGACATTCAGCTGAAACTAGACGCTGATGGAATGATGGAATTTTTGTGACACTGAAAATAATTCTTACTATTACCTTTGATAACAGTAAATATTCTAGTATTTATAACAAATCACGTATAGATGTACTGCCCAAGGAGGCCCTAGATAGAGTTTCTGTTACATAATCAACAGTAACAACACTCACTATAATCCGTCTTTGAAGATCCAGATTAGTCCAGAGCAGCTCCTGGCTGATCTGGGGCTCTTCCCTCCTAAGGTTTCGGATGATTTTCAACTTGCGTCTCCTTAACTTCAGATTGATCAGCTTGTCCCTTGCAATAATTAGTACACACCTGAAACTTGTTTCCTGAAAATAGCTTTAACCAAAGGGGGTCTGGGATGCCTGGCTGGCTCAGTCGGTACAGCATGCGACTCTTGATCTTGGGGTTTTGAGTTCAAGCCCTACATTGGGTGTAGAGGGTACTTAAAAATAAAACCTTGGGGCACCTGGGTGGCTCAGTCAGTTAAGCGCCTGCCTTCGGCTCAGGTCACAATCCCGGAGTCCTGGGATTGAGCTCCGCATCAGGCTCCCTGCTCAGCGGGGAGTCTGCTTCTCCTTCTGCCCCTCATCCCACTCGTGCTCTCTCTCCCTCTCTCAAATAAATACATAAAATCTTTTAAAAAAAAATTAAACCTTAAAAAAAGGGGGGTGTGGTGTGCATCCTGGGTAAATCGTGGTGCCCAGGAGACAGAGAGGCCAGTCTTGTGACTAATGGAAGCCTGGCTGGTGTCCCTGCCTCTGATGATGGATGTCATACATCCATTAGCTGTAACATTGACCATAGCAAATTGGAAGCTAGATACAGTTGTGTTATGGTATCTGCAGTGCTTTTATTTATTTATTTAATCAAGAGATCATTGACATATAATATTTGTATTGTATCAGCTTTTGGTGTACAAAACAGTGCTTTTATAAAGAAAGGAAATATAAAGGAAACCCAACAAACCTTTTCTAGAATGATCTGTGGCAGTAACTGTAGTTTGGTTATCCTATGACCCTGAATATAATGGGTACTGGAGAATTTAGTTTTATCCACTCTGCATTTAGAAAATTTGTTAACTACTATTTATTAATTACAGTATGATAAACAAAACTGAGGATTTTGCCCCACCTCTTTTTTGCCACATTAATTGGAGGACCATTATCTTCTAAAGGCATGTATTTCTTAAGCCCATTTCTTCATTTCACCTGTGAAAACACTAGATTTTTTTTTTCTGGTTTGTAATGAATAGTTAGTAGAATAAACACGGTGTGGTACCTTATTATCCTGTTACCTTGTGACAGCGTTTATAGGGTGTCTTTTACGAGATTGAAAGAAAAGATTTTGCTTCAAATAAAAAAGTATCATATGAAAGTGGAATTTCTGAGTACACTGCAGAACCGTAATTGTCAACAGATTGGATACGTTCAGGCTGTGTTCCCAACGTTTAAGTCGTGTGTGGGTGTGCCTGCATCTTTTTCGGCAGTGAGCCTATCATTTGGCAGGACAGGTACATTGGCAACACTGTTCATCCTCGAAGTGAATGTCTCAAAAGCCTCAACCAGATATCCTAGTAGAGGCCTGGTGACTTCATGCCTCAAGTTTAAGTACATAGAAAAGATTCCCCCTATAATGACTGTCTACTTGAACTTGATAATGCTGATAAAGATGATCTCTCTTTCATGTAATCAGCTGCATTGAAAAAAATCTTCGTGAGTCCTAAAATTGATCGGCGTCCACATCATCCCATTGCCTGGGATGTAGCATGACAATCAGATGCTGCTGAATGAAGGCACAGATGTCAGAGCTAAAAGAGACCTCCCTCATTTTCCTAAGCCTTCTATATCAGTGGGCAGTGTCTGAAGTGCTCAGCATAGAGCTTGGCCCCCGGAGGTTCTCAGCCAGTGTTCATTGTTATTGTTACTACTTGAGGTCACATGGTTAGCCCTTGGCAGGACCAGGAGCAGAACCATGGTTCTAAGGTGCCATCCGCTGCTGTGTGGCTCTGGCCCCTTTTTCACCACGCATATCACCATCTGATACAATCTAACGTATTTGTTGGTTTGCTTCTTTTTTTTTTTTTTTAAGATTTTATTTATTTATTAGACAGAGATAGAGACAGCCAGTGAGAGAGGGAACACAAGCAGGGGGAGTGGGAGAGGAAGAAGCAGGCTCCTAGTGGAGGAGCCTGATGTGGGCTCGATCCCATAACACCGGGATCACGCCCTGAGCCGAAGGCAGACGCTTAACCGCTGTGCCACCCAGGCGCCCCTGTTGGTTTGCTTCTTGTCTGTGTCCCACCGTAGAATATAAGCTCCATGAGTGCAGGGACTTTGTCATCTGGGTCACCCTGCATCCAGAGCATGGCACACAGAAGGAGCTCAGTAAGTAGTTGCTGAATAAAAGAATAAATAAATTTAGAGGCCCACAGGTAAACCTATTGAAGAGTTGAGAAGGGAGAAGAAAAAAATTAATGTTTATGGGGCACCGGCTTTTGAGACGGTTTGCTTATGTATGTTATCTCAGCTAATGCTCACAGCGACGGAGTGGTGAGGAAAACACTTCTGTTCCCATGTAATGGTGAAGAACGCGGGGCTCAGAAGCCGTGGTAACTCAGATCTATCTGCCTTCAAAGCTCATGCTGTTTTCACTACTACAGTACCTCCCAATTAGATCAGATCTATGAATTTTCATGGAAGGTACCTTCATTCTAAATGTTGGATGGTCCTATGATGTTTATTTTTTTCTTTTTTTTTTTTAAACTTTCCTTTAGGGGTGTCTGGGTGGCTCAGTCCATTGAGCAGCCAACTCTTGATTCTGGCTCAGGTCATGATCTCAGGATCTTGGGATCGAGCCCCACATTGGGCTCCATGCTGAGCGGGGAGTCTGCTTGAGGATTCTCTCTCTCTCTCTCTCTCTTCCTCTGCCCCTCCCCCTGCTCGTGTGCTCTCACTTGCTCTAAATAAATAAATAAATCTTTAAAAAACACACACACAAACCAACTTTCCTTTAAATCTAATCCCTGGGGCACCTGGGTGTCTCAATCCATTGAGCATCCATCCAACTCTTGGTTTCGGCTCAGGCCGTGATCTCATGGGTCGTGGGATTGAGCCCTGAGGCGGGCTCCCCACTTAGCAGGGAGTCTGCTTAAAGATTTGCTCCTTCTGTCCCTCCCCTGACTCTGTCTCTCTCTCTCTCTCTCAAATAAATAAATAAATAAATAAATCTTTTTTTAAAAAACCTAATCCCTGAAACAAACACATTCTGTGGGAAAGCATGCTATCTACTAGAGCCCCCGCACACTGGAGGAAGGCAGGTTGGAGTGGCAGGCACAGTCCTCGATTTGGTTTTACCGGACGTGGAGCCCAGGCCTCCCACTGACCACCAGAGGTGTGAATCTTAGTTCCTCATCCGTAAAATAGTGACATTAATAGCTGCCTGCCTTCCAGACAGAGTTGGTAAGAGATAACGTATGTACAGCACCTAGCACTGTGTGCTTCATCAAAGAAAGTGGCCATTAAATGTTAACCAATATTATTGTTACTAATTCTATTAGTGTTATCATTATTAATAGTAATCATAATATATACTTTCCTCAGAAGGGAAATGCTTGTGAACTTGTGTCTTGTCTGTGGTCCTACCTCAGGATGCAGTTAGGGAGCCTGGAGTCATAGATTGATTCCAGCTAAGTCTTTGCTTTAACTGGGACCCATAACCACAGACTGCCAGCCAACTTCTGTCGGCCACCTCACCGAAGCATGTGTTTGCTCAGCAAAGGGAGCTTGGCTTGAGAGAGTGGATGGATTAGGTCAAACCCATCACCACTTTGGGAAAAATAACCTAGCGATGGTAACTTTTAATAGTTTTATGATGCCTTTTATGTTTTCTGGGTGTTTCCATGTGTGTTAGGTGATTTTTTCTCATGTGTATGAGAAAAAGAATATACTTTGTGGAAGCAACTTGAAGTGCTTTCCCACAGCTTTGGCACTTACTGCATGTTCCTGGGGAAGTTACTTACCTTTGGGTGCCTCAGTATCCTCAACTGTGGAGTGCAGTGGAAGGCTCTCATTAAGATTAAGGAGCTAACGTATGTAAAGTGCCTAGAACAATAATAGACACATAGTTAAGTGCTCAGTAATAAAGCTATAATGGAGTGCACAATTTCTTTCTCATTAAAATCTTTTTAAGTGTTCTTGGAGGAACTACCATTTATTAGGCATCTACTGAATACAGAGCTTTCACATACTTTCACATACTTTTTTCACGTATTCCAATTAATTCTCACCTGAGACTCAAGAAACTTGATCAGGGCCACACAGCTAACAAATGGTGGGGCTGAAATGAATGTTCAGGCTTCTGCTTTCCAACCATCTGCTTTTCCTAGGATACTACCCTGCTCCATATACCAGTTGGCAATCCTAGAGCTGGTGGTGATGTCTCAGGGAAATGTGCAAGCTTCAGGAAATATGTATCTGCCTCTATCAAGCAAATTTTGATTTTTAAAAAGAAGTCATATTCCTGCATTTGTCTAGTATTTGGAATTGTTTAAAATAACACCAAAACACCTCTGTAAGTTTGATTCAACACTATTTCATTCAACTTTATGGAAGAACATAATCAAGTGAAACTTACGACCTTGAATCACTGACATTGGGGATTTGTTTGTGTCCGTGCCTTTTTCCAGTTCACTTGGAGATCTTGACCTTGGAGGCCAGTACTCACGTGCAGCTCATGTTTCTATTATGTTTCACAGCTGAAATGTTACTCTAGGTCAGTAATTCTCAAACTTTCACGGGCATCAGAATCACCCCAAGGGCTTGTTACAGCACAGATTGCTGGCCTCATCCCAGAGTTTGAGTACGTAAATTGAGGGGCCCCGTAATTTGCATCTTTCCCCCTGTGATGCTGATATGGTGGTCTGGGGACCACATTTTGAGAACCAGTCCTCTAGACCAGGAGTCGACGAACTTCTGTAAATGACCAGATAATAAATATTCTAGGTTTTGTGGGTCGTACAGTCTCTGTCGCAAATACTCAACTCTGCCACTGTGGCTCAAAGCAGCCATAGATCATCGTAAGCGATTGAGTGTGGCTGTGTTGCAATGAACCTTTACTTATGGACATTGAAATTTGAATTTCATGTAATTTCACATGTTACAAAATACTATTTTTCTTATCTCTTTTTTGCCCGTTTATAAATGTAAAATTTATTTTTAGGTTGTGGACTGTAAAAAACAGGCAGCAGGCCAGATTTGGCTGTAGTTTGCTGACCCCTGACATGCAATTGTGACATGTTGGGGAATTTTCAAACTACTGTTTTAATTATAAAAGTAATACATGCAAGTGGATGGTTTAAAAAAAACTAACAGTATAGGGGTGCCTGGGTGGCGCAGTCGTTAAGCGTCTGCCTTCAGCTCAGGCCGTGATCCCGGCATTATGGGATCGAGCCCCACATCAGGCTTCTCCGCTAGGAGCCTGCTTCTTCCTCTCCCACTCCCCCTGCTTGTGTTCCCTCTCTCGCTGGCTGTACCTCTCTGTCAAATAAATAAATAAAAATCTTAAAAAAAAAAAAAAAAACTAACAGTATAGCAGAAAATAAAATGAATCAGGAAGTCTTCCTTACCACCCCAGGCCCAATCACATGCCCCAGAAATAGCCACTATTGATGACTATCAACTTTCAGAAATTTTATAGGGATATACAAGCTTATATAAATGTATAAATTCTTTTTTACATCGGTGGGCTTTTTATACATATTGTGCAGCATTTGTCTTTTCCCTAACAATACATTTACATGTCAACACATAGAAATAAATTATTTAGCTTATTCTCTGATAGCTTCATAGTTTTCTGTTGTGTAGATATACCATACTATATTTCACCAGTCCCCCATTGATGGACATTTGCGTTACTCCCCATTTTTTTCTACCACAAAGTGAGGGTACGTCTTCTTACATCCATTATTGCATAATATCAGCAAGGTAAGGTCCTAGGAGATGGGTTGCTGGGTCAAAGGATATGTGCATTTAAAATTTTGGTAGCTATTTCTAAATTCCTGTTGTGGGCACTTTAGGACCCTACGTTCTTTTTGTTTCAGGGTCACACCCTACATTTCTGTTTTTTAGTCTTTATCTGACTTGAGCATTCATCATAGTGGATGTCGGTATAAAGCCTCGCTGCACGTGAACTTAACACAGAGTAGTAATCCTATCAAGGGCAAAAAGTGCAGCTGGCAATTTCTTGAAAGGAAAACAGCTTTAAAGAATATAAAGCCACCCAAACAGTGCCCTGAATCTAGGGTCATCCTGGACATTGCTGGGGAAGGTACCACAGCAGAAATTGTTCTTTTTGCAGATGCTCTATACATTTGTTTCCCATTAGAGTCGAGTTTTCCATTGTCAAACATTTATGTAAACATATTATTAGCTCATAGATATGCTGTGCTATTATCGTACTAGAACTCAGAATATCACCACTTTCCTTTCTATTTGGGGCTTTTCCTTTTTGAGCCAGTGAAGGATTAGGATAATGATTTAATAGACAACAATGCAACATCTTAAAATGTAGCACTATGTTAGGTTTTTTAATTTAAAATATGCCCATTTCTGCTCATAGGTTGTCACAGAATTTTCTCTTCACCACTCAATCATATCTACTTACACAAGCAGTCAAGCAGTCAACAAAGAAGAAATTTCTTTTTCCGGAGACAAAGAGAGATTTCCCACAGTATAGTTTTGCCGGCTGCAGTTTCTTCAGCTCACCCAGTCCCTGAGGTACCGCATTGCCTATTATCTGCTGCTTTTTCCAGCCAAGATGAAGTTTAACCGCAGAAGCGATCAAATGTCTTTGCACCTTTGATTTCTGAGCCATTTGAATCAAGATTTTTAAACTTGGTTTATGATCTAAAATTGTGATTTGAGAAACTGTAACATCCGCCGTCCTATAACATTTTTTTTTAAATAAAGCTCTGAGCTTACAGCTGCTTAGCTCATTTAGAAATCGTTTCTATCATGAAATTTTCTATATTAAATTTCTAACATGAAGGTAAAAGTACATGTCTATAGTTTCTTAACTTTTTTAGAGAAAAAAATGGACCATTACATTGGGATCATTCAAGAGAGGTTACTTGAAACTAGTACACTGGATGTTTTTTCCTAAAGCCTGCTCTTATACTTTCCGTAGTATTAATGCTGCTGTTTTTGAATCCTCCTTTACAGTAATTAAATAAAACCTCTTGCTTCAGAGCATTCTTGATTTTTTTTCAGAGACTACAATTCTCTGGAAAGACAATCTATCCATGTTTTGAAATGCAATATAAAGGAGGTGTGGGGGTCATGTAGGAAGAACGAGAATAGCTGAAAGAAGTCTAGATTTGTCACAAAAGTCACCTGCTTTCTCCCTTTGATGCATTTTTTTAACAGTAAACCCACATTAAGTATATTATACTCTCTGAAGGTGAGTGGCACTTTTTTTGTGTATGGAAATAGGCCAGTGAGACAGGCTACCAGAACCCAGAGTATGTTCCTGGTGTTTCCTTAGTAGGAAATAAAAGAAGTCTCCAGAGAATTGAATGTATTGTTTTAGAATGTCAGTGACAACCCAGTAGCCCTTCTGCTTGTAATTGTAACCTGGCCACATCACAGAGCAGAGTGGAGACAGGAGCACGGTCTGTGGGGGAGACTGCGTGAGCTTTCGTGGGCTCTGGTGGCAAAGCTGTAGGAGTAGACGCTTGGCCCGGGCTCGGCTCTGGCTACCCAAGCACTGGCGCGACCTGTGTCAGAAGGGCCCGTCTGAGCACAAGAATAAGTGAAGGTCTTATGAGTGAAGGTGTGTTGCGCTTCACAAAGAGCAGACCCTAACGTCAGCCCTTCCAGAGTCGCTGTGATGTCAGTTGAGGAGTGTTGTCTCCTCAGCTTCCTGTCCCCAACTGCTGTGTACCCTTACTGGGTACGGTTCCACAATGCTTATGTGGCAGTTTCCATAAATAGATTGTAAAGAGCTGGGCACAACCTTGGGACTGAAAGAAGCTCTGGGTGTAAAATAGTATTTATTTTCTGAATACGGCCCATAGGTTTGAGTAAGCAGTGGGGAATGTTCTACAAGGGCGATCAGAGTTGAATGTTTTGAGTTTGGGGGGTTTCTTTGTTTGTTTTTGACAAATGATGGAAATGTTCTAGGTATTTTTTTATGTACTCAAAAAAAAAGAAAGAAAGAAAAAGAAAAGAAAGCTGTTGGGTTTTGTTCTCTAGTCCCTTCTTAGTTTGGGTACAGTTGCAGAGTGTAAGAAAAGTGTATACGTAATAGGCTTCAGCGGACTTGACAGTCAGCCTTTTACATATATTCATTCGGAGAGGGTGTTGTGAGCTATCCTTTGCATAAATCTTATCTTTGTGTTGAGAAGATGAAAGTGCTCTTAATTAGCCATTTGGCAATTTGGAAGCTTGGTGCTCTTTTTCCATCAATGGCAAGAATGCTGCTTACGGGGTTGGGAGGAGGAAGAAAAGAAAACTACTGTTTGTTTTGACCAGAAGTCTACTTCAGACCAGTTTGACTCAAAGCACAGTAAGGTTAACAGACCATCCAGAGGCAGCACTAACAGGCAATGTTAAGTTCAAAAGGGCAGGGGAAGGAACTGGGGGCAGCCTGGAGGGTCTGTCATGCTGGCTTCGGAGGTCGGTGCTCCGGCAGGAAGGGCAGAGCTCCATGAAGCAGGAGGCTGTGTCCGAAAAAATGATCCCATTGTCGTGTGCTGGGTTCTGATCTTCATTTTCAATCCTTTTTCCTCAAGCACATAAAGAAGCCAGACTATGTGACGACAGGCATTGTACCCGACTGGGGAGACAGCATAGAAGTTAAGAATGAAGATCAGATTCAAGGGCTTCGTCAGGCTTGTCAGCTGGCCCGTCATGTCCTCCTCCTGGCTGGGAAGAGTTTAAAGGTGGCGTCTCACCAAGCCTCAGAAGGACTTACATAAGGGGCAACAAACCCTCCTCTTTTCCCTCTCTCCCTTTCACTCTTCTTTTGTACACATCTAATTTGTTTAAAAAAATCAAGTCAGGCCTTGGGATGGGGGAAGGGGATGTTATTATTTCATGTGTTTATTCTAGAGGTAACTTAAAATCCAAATTCAATTTTAAGTAGCAAGATTCTGGTGATACTTTGGGCCCAATCAGCCTATCCAACTTGATCAATGGCAGACAGCTTTGACTTCTGCCCCCTTATTCCTGCCTGTAGTTTCTGCTTTTATTCCCCACATTACTTCTGTGTGCCTAAGAGTTGTTCTGCCTCATCCTCTGTCTCCTTTTTTCTTGCATTAGCTGTGCAAAGAAAGATTAGAGCACATACACAAAGCTATGGATAATATAGAAATGTAATTACGGACAACTATCTTACTGCAAGATTTAGTTCTTCCAGAATAATCTGAAACACTCTGCTTTATAAGGATCATTAAAAAAAAAAAAATATATATATATATGGTCCTGTAGTTTCCAGAAGGTGGGCAGAATTTAGGAAGTGAGCCTCAATGGTGAAAACACAGGGTATCATCTGTGTAATAAACTTTTATAGCAACATAACTAAGCATAATGTGAATGTCAAATAATGCAGAACTTGGTAATTTTAAATAAAGAAATAGGTAGTTTTTAATAAAAGATTTTGTTTTAGAGTTGTACTTATGACTTATGAGTTTATGGAGGTATCTTCATGTACTCGTAAAACTCAATTTTAGGTTTTTTTTTATTTTGTTTTGTTTTTTAGTTTGGGAGCAATTGGATGCCTTGTAATAAGAGAGAAATATTTTTAAAAACAGTGGATTTATTTAGGCATGAAAGACATCAAGATTTGTGAAAACCAAATTTCTACAATATGTATCAGACCAAGTTTTTTAAAATAATGATCCATAATCTTCACATCTTGGCTGCAAAGCCCATTTAAGGTTTCACTGGGCTAAAAAGGTGTGGGTCGACCTACTTTTTCAAGCTGTGTCATCTAAACTGAAGATACTTTCGAGAATTTATTTATATGCTTCAGCTAGCCTGAGGTACTAACCCCTGAGGAAGAGGAAGGAATCGCCTAAGAACATATTTGTGAAGTGTTCAGGCTCAAAAGGAGTCATGTCATTTAATGACTCACAGATAATTTAAGGGGTCTTAGGGCTTACAATTTCCATTTCCTAACAGCCCATAACACCATCATCTACCCAAACAATTGTCAAAAAGGCACAATTTAAATATTGAATGTTAATCACCATTAATTAAAATGTTGTATCACAAGTTTATCAGTAAATCTGTACCGTCTCATCTGAAAGTGCTGTAGCTATAGACGTGGTCGGCGAGGGCAGGAAATGTCTTCAACTGTGGCTGCACAATTTCTTTATTTAATATTTTAGGTTGACATGACAACCGAAGAGATAGATGCTCTTGTCCATCAGGAAATCATCAGTCATGATGCTTATCCCTCACCTCTAGGCTATGGAGGTTTTCCAAAATCTGTTTGTACCTCTGTAAACAACGTGCTATGTCATGGTATTCCTGACAGGTATTTATTGCTTAATAACATATTGTTCCTTTGGAAACTAAAACATGAGACTAAGATCTATAACACATGTTGAAAGACACTAGCTTAATTGAAAGCCACCTGCAAACTTGTGAGTTGATTATGGTAAGACAAAAATTTTGAAGTGTTTTGCTTCTAAGTGGACATAATTTAATGTTTGTTACAGTGGTGCGTAATCCAAAAAGGTCATTGTTCATTTAATATTTCTCTTACCTTCTTAGCATTTAACCATGTAAGTGGTAGAAATCCAAACGTAGGCAAAATAGGTTATCAACTATTGTTTCAGCTCTTTGCAAAATTAAGGTAACTGATAAGTACATTTTTTAAAGAATTTTTCATAGATTTTTAAACAATGGCAATGTGTTCATATTCTGTATTTCTTATAAAATTGGACATGACTAACATAAAGATCAGATGTAGTTTTTTCCATTTATTCCTCTTCCACTCCAGATTATCATTGCAATTCACTGGCTTTGTGATAGTCTTAGGTATTTATTTTTACATTCCTCTTATTGAGATCTGTCTATCACCACTTTTATTCTGTTTACGTTTCAGTCGACCTCTTCAGGATGGAGATATTATCAACATTGATGTCACGGTGAGTAAATAATATAAAAAATAGTCTTTGATCAACTTCAGAATTGCTGGTAGCACCAGGAAGAATTGTGGATTGAAAATGCGAGCTGCACCAAGGGAAGTGCTGTTTACTTCTAGACCCAGACACAAGCAGCTGGTTTCCTTTTTTGTCTTTAACTCCGTGTTTATTCCAAGGAAACCCAGGCCTGCCTTGAATTTAGGGCTGGAATCAGATGCACTGAGATCAATGTTGGCCTAAGTGAAATGTCAGCCCAATCCTGCTATGTGTCATGTTTTTGAGAAGGTGTAATTGTTATTGATCCACTGTGTGGTTAATGCAGAGAGCACCACAGCACTGGGCAGCTGCTGAAGCTAGATATGTATGAGATGAGCTAACGCGAAGAAAGCCAGCATTTTTCCTTCACTCTGCCAAGATTGATCTTCCTCTTCCTGCTGATTTTGAGTGGGGCCTGTCATTATCTTACTCTGTCATTAGGGGCTACATTGGCCTGTGTGTGTCAGTCTATTTGGACAGCAACTCTTTTGCTAGCAGTGTTCCTTAGATTGATTAAAATCCCTGAAGGTAACGTCGTGTTCCATTTGCGGCATAGAGGGTATAGAGAGCCTTGAACTTGGAGCATACGAGCAGAGTGGTTTTCTCTCTGAACCTAACTTTTTACCAAATGGTTAACAGCCTTTCTTTTAAATAACAACCCAAAGTGATTTCACGTGGGAACTTCAAATTGTGCAAGCTCTCACCTTTTCTAATTCCCTGAGCCTTTCACTTTTCTCAGACTTGGCTTGTTTGCACTTTCGGCAGTTCGTTTTACTAAAAAAGTTTGTAATGGTCCCTTTGGATTATGTAGACTGTAAATAAATTGTATACATCTAATGATTAATAAGTAAGTTTTCAATAAATAAGTAAACTTTAACCATCTGATGAGAACTAGTTGAGATAGACCACATTCAAGGAGTATAGCTTCTATGAAGGAGGAAATATTTTCCATAATAGTTATTTTGTATCTAGACCATGAACTTAGGTAGGTGTGGGAATGAGGTGGAAATTGGCATCCGATAGTTGAGTTCAGCCAAATGTTTAGTTGTTTAAATTAACTCACCCTATTTGCTTCATATCGGTTTGGATGGTGACATAGCCAACGATTCCTTTATTGCTGCTACTCTTTCATATATCATTTTGTCCTACTTAGAGTACTTGAACATTTGCTCCACATATATTCTGTTGGTTTATCTTTCCCACTCAGAATCATGTAGGAGATATTTTATGAAGTATACCTGAAATAAAGTATTTTTCCTGATACACTTTTCTTTTGAATTGTAACTGATTTGGGGGTTTTACATTTATCTCACCTAATCACCCCCTAATAAAATATTGCTGCTTTGAATGAAATCAGCACACGCTTTCCTACTGCTCCCAACGCATCAAAGAGAATATTCCGTGCCTTTTCTGTTTCCTGAAGACTTTAAATAAATTTTTAACATTCAAATATTTTACAATTACAAAACTCGTAAAGCAAGGTGAAATACTTCAAATGTCTAGAAATATGAGAGTCAAGAAAACATATTGGTTACTATCTTAATACATTATATTTCTTTTTTTACCCCTCCCCACAAATTATATTTCTTGTGAGGTATGTTATTAAGTGAAAGACTCCATTATCAGATCCTGTAATTTTATCAGAAAATACTCGTTACGCATTTTATCATTGTTTACATCTAGTATATATCAGAAGAATACACTTCTTTCCCCCTTGAAAGTTGAATGTTAAAAAAACAGACTGTGAGATGCCTAGAGTAGTTGCTCAATAAATATTTGTTTAATAAATGAAGTACAAAACAAGAATACTTTGTGAGCATAAACCCTAATTATAGATAATGTCATAGACTTTCAGAAGTATTGTTACTCCCATATATATTGAAACGTTCACATAGTCCTTTTGAAAGCTAGCAAAAAGTAATATAAAAAGGCAAATAAAGATTTTTAAAAATATTTTTTACTTAAATAACAGTTACATAAACACTGAATTATACATTTTTAAAACAATTACACTTATATTAGTAACTGTAATATATTTGTGTATAAAATCAAACTTGTACTTTCTTGGATTGCAAATGGAAAAAAATGTATAAAATACTACTCTGTTGCAAGGTAATTAAGGTCATTTGACATAGTAGAGAAAACATTTGATTAGAAGCCAGTAATCCATCTGGACCTACCTCTGTATTTTGGCCACTGACCTTAGACCAGTTACCCTGTTTATGCTTCAGGTTTCTGACTTATAAAGTGAAGACTGAATAAAGACTTTTCCTGCCTCCCTTAAAGAGTGTAGTAGAATATTGTTCTAGTGCAGAATAGTACACAGATTTAAGACATTAACTCAGTATTAAAATAGAAAGCTGAGATAAATATCTTTTTTTATAAGTTTCTGCATTCTGCTTCATGAGAAAGAGAAATGTGAAAAATAACTACATAGGTCAAATTTATGCAAAATAGCAAATTCCATGCTATATCTAAGCATCAGGATTCAACCAGCCCCTTCCACCTTCTATATTCATTATAGTGTTTGTTAATTATTGATTTTTATAATGAATCTTGTGTCTTTCAAGATCCTATAGGGCCTGCTGAATCATTGGCAACTGATGAAATTGTATTTTCTGTATTTTATTCTTAAGCCTATTTTGTTATGTTTTAATCCTTTAAAAACCTCATGTATAGTGTTTTCTATTGACATTCTGCTATCTGGAACATTTGACTAAGGTTTCCCTTCCAGAGAGGATCTTTCCCTAACATATTTCATTCCCATATTGAGCCACTTCAGTTCTTGGAATGAAATTCTCCTACTGTTTAATACTGACATGTCTATTTTATTTCTTCTTATTATTGTCTATCACTTCCAAATGTAGAATTGGCAAATAAAAGATCAAGTATCTTCATGACACTGAAGAAACTTTTCACTATGTTAAATACTTCCGGGTTCTCTAGAGCTATTGTAGTAATTGTGGGTCAGTGTCTTTGGTCACTAATTTATGCGTGTGTAGTTTTGTCTTCTCAGAAATAAAATGAGGAATCAGAACATTATACTAGCATTGCTAATCATAATGCTGAAATAGCCATGCTAGCTACATATTTATTTTTAAATTTTGTAATATCATCTTATGGCTTCATCTTTTTAATTTCTGTAAGGCTTTAGCATAGCCTTTTTTTTTTTTTTTTGTAGGGAAACGAGAGTGGTTCTGGAAGGGTGAAACGTATGAATCTACTAAATACATAAATGAACATAATATATACTTTCGGAGAGTACATTTTTAAACCAGGACGTATTTTAAAATGTTTGCCTGTGTTTAGGTCTATTACAATGGCTACCATGGAGACACCTCTGAAACGTTTTTGGTGGGCAATGTGGATGAATGTGGTAAAAAGTTAGTGGAGGTTGCCAGGAGGTGTAGAGATGAAGCAATTGCAGCTTGCAGAGCGGGGGCTCCCTTCTCTGTAATTGGAAACACAATCAGGTAAGCCTTACACTGACAAGTAAAGGGAGGGTTGGCAAATGGTACAAAGGTTATTGGTGGCTTGGTATAAAGTTGATGACATGTTTTATGATTCAGAACCATCATTTCAGTCTGATACCAGTATGTGAACTGCCAAGCTGCAATGTTGTTCCCTGGGTTTAAAAAAAGAGAGAGAGATTTTAAAACAGTGAATTATACTAGGGTCAGCAGGAAACTTAGAGGAGCGGCAAGCAATATTTATATGACTGCTTTAGTTTTAGCTTGACATATTGGTCTGTAGTGTTTCTTTACTCAAAATCACACCAAACATGGAAGAAAGTACCTAAGAAGGGGGTAAGCATCCCAACTCTTGGATAATGAAACAGGAGAAAAGCTAAATTTTATAAAGGAATGAAGTGAAACATATTCCTGTGATACAAAGATTAAAAAAAAAATGGCCTCAAGCAATTTTTCAAATTACCTTTCAAATTAGTGGATTAGCAAACAGGCCGAAAGGGTGAGCTTATGTCCTTTTCTTGTCTGGTTCATTTTTTCCTGTAAACCGTTGTTTATTTTCCAAACAGTATTCTGTGCTTGCTTTTTGAGTGTATGTGTATTTTCTGAATTCAAGACTTTTCCCCGTGATCTGTTACCTACTTTTAGGTCTTTTTTTTTTTTTTTTACCCCCATAACTGTTTTGAAGTAGACACGCAGAATATGTGTTTTCATTCAAAAGTAATACATTTTATTAAAGATGATCACATCAGTACCTTTTAAAGTAGTGTTCTCATTAATAGGAACCATTGAATACTTCCCGTTTGTCTAAAGGATGGAAGGCTTAGTCACCTTGAAAAGATGCTGCCTTTCTTCTTCGTAAGCCCTCAAATACTTTAAGAAAAAAAGGCAGTAAAATATCAGTTAAATGTATTTATGGCTTTAAAAATATTGTAACAATGTCTGAATCAAACTTTAGTAAAATCTCTTTGGGTTATATCTGAGAAGCTTTTATTGAAGACTTTGAACAAAATTGTGTTTTTGACAGTTTTAAATTATAGGCTAACTAGCCTGGGAAAAAAGGATAGTGTCTCTCTGTTCTTTCATAGGAAATGTTGAATCAGACCCCTACTGGGAAAAGAAATTTAATGCATATCTCACTATCTTACTGTCCATGAATATAATAGAAATGAATTCAAAATGCAGTTTTATTTTTGCAAATGGGATGAGTCGATAGATGGATCTCATATTTTTGAACACCTAGGGTTCAACAAATTTACTGGTGGTGCTCTTGCATTTTAACAAAATTTATTCTTCAGTAGAAGGGGGCAGAGAACACTAGATTCTTATTCAAGCATTCTATCGAGCTCTGCATTCATGGCTGTGTCTAAAGGGCATGTCAGCCTTTGATTCTCTCTGAGAGGTAATTATCCTTTTCCTGTCACGGAACAACAAATGATAGCTAACTACAGAGGCACATTTGCAGTAGTCACATTCATCAACTGCAGAAAAAAAAATTCAATTTAATTGTGCAACACAGCTGCACATGGGCTTTTGAGCATTTCTGTTGTTCTCCCTGTCTCGCTATTCCTCCCTCCAGATCTATTTTTTAAACTTTTTTTCTGGTTATTTTTTCCCCTTTTTGTCTCTTCTTCCATTTTTACTCTCTGTACTTTCTTGTTAAAGTAATTTTCCTTTGTGGCTCTCATTCTTTTTTCCCCATTGAAGGCTATGAATGTAGAAAATTATCACAATTACTCATATAATTGAGCCTCTTTGTAGCAAGTGCAACTCCAGTAGCCTTTCTCCATCATGAAAATGGTTTCATTATAGGGTTTTTCATATTCTCTGACACCATCTACACAGAGGAACAGGCGTGCAGATGAGATGTGCTAGGAACAGGCTAGATCAGTAAGGTCACAGTAGGAATAATTAGCTCTGCTATGGAAAGAGCATCTAGGCCTTTTACTGCTACATAAATGTACTGTCCGTGGCTTTTAGTCACAAAAAAACTTACTAACAAATGGAGCTCCCGCCTACTACTTTGAAAAAAAGATTTGTATCAACACTACAATTTTCCATCATTAAGACTAATAACACAGAGCCTAGTATACATCAAGGGGAATAAAAAGAAAAATCTCACATTCAAGTGGCGGCTGGGTGCTGACCTTTGTTCCCTTTTTTTGTGTACGACTTAACTCTTTACAAAAAAGAGCCACACGCCACACCAACATGCAGGTGAACTCCAGCTAGTACTAGCAAAGCATAGCATTCAGTCGGAAAATCTGATAAATCTCCATGCAGGATAATGCATTTCATTACATATTCACTACATTAATTCTAGCTACGTAAAAAAAAGAAGAAGAAGCGTAGAATTGAAAGTGACATTGGATTTTAGCTATCTGGACACAAAGGTCAGTTTCGAAGAGTATGAATTTGCATGTACAAGCTCCTTTCAAAACCGGATCAGTCCCAACAGCTACACTTACAAAACTATGTGAAAAATAAAAGACAATGAAGTTTTTACTTGGAGCCTGATACATTTCATTATTTAGATGGTTTCTGTCTGCCACCGGGGACTAACCAGTGTTAAGGCGGTATTTCCGGACCTCTATTATTTTGCCCTTTCTTATTCAGGCAAAATCTCAAGGGAGTAAATAAACAAACAAGCTCCACCTTTAAGCCAAAAGTACTTGGAATCATTACAGACTGAAGGTTTACAAACATCTTTCAACTCAGTCTCATTTATTTTAAGATATTCACCATCTTTTGCATAGCCTCCCTCTACTGATACACCATGAAAAGAACATTCAAGCTTCTTTTATTAGTAGTATGTTACCAAAAACCTAGTGATCTTTATAGGAAATTTTGAAATTCTCTGAAGCCTGTAAGGGTAGGAGGGTATCTCTGAAGAAGTATTGGCTACAATAGTTTAATGAAAAGAGTTCTCTGTGTGCCCTTTTGCTTCATGAGGGATGGCTAGTGATCTTTAGATTACAGTGTTATTATGCTCGCTGTACCTCCATTTGCTTTAAATTATTTCTAAAGCTGTATATTCAAATTATCTCTAGATGATATGATCTGTACATATGAGAATATCGTGAATGTGTAGATTCATGCATCCCAAATATGTGACAGTTCAATAAAAAATAATTTAAACTTACAGTTGTAAATGTCATGATGAAAGTATCAATAAATGGTTTTTAATGTTTAATTCATAAGTATATGTTTTGATATTAATTTAGAAGAATATAAAGCAGATTTTTAAAAATAATCTCTTTCTATTAGATTATGCACATTTAAACAATAAGTGGCTCAGGCAAAATAAGTCATTTTAATGTCATCTGTGATGGATTTTTCTTGACAGCTACTGTAAATTACAATTACACTGCTTCTCTCTGCACATGAAAGTAAGCACTGCAATAAATTATCTTTTATTTCAATCCATCATGTCTGCTTTTCGGAAACAGAAAACCTCAAATAAAAGTTCAGCACTATTGTAAGAAAAATACAGTAATTTGTGATCCAGCTTGAAACAAAAAAATGTACCACTCTTTTGGAAAACAGTTGTTGGCTTTAAAAATATTACTAATTGTACTTAAACATTCCTCGTCCTTAGAATGAATCCTTGGACTTGTGCATTCCTTCATTCAAAGATTACCGTTTAAAATTAAAATCTGGAAAGACCGAACTTGGAAAATCAGGGGCCATTTAATTAGAGATGGGACCGTTTGGAAATTAGGGCTGTTTATAGAATTCATGTAAAAATGGTGATAAACTATTTCCATGTGCATTTTTATTTCTTGAGGAGAGTATGCACTTAAACATAGTACTCCTCTGCCCTCTTGGGGAATGTATTCTTAGTCACAAAATGTAGTTGAAATGTATTAAGAATTTTAATTTATCTACACAATACTTCAATCGAGGAAAACTACCTCAGGAAAGGTAATTAAATGGAAGAAAACGGTCACAAGATGAAATTCCTTAAGGGAGGAACGGTAACTGAAACAGGAACTGTACAAATAGTATGATTCCAGAGTAAGTTCAGAAACTACATTTGTACACCTTCTTCTTCCTCTCCCCTCTTCTCCCTCCCCAAATAGTCCCTGTGACTTCAAATCATAAGTGCACTCAGGCTCATGGCTAAGTGTTGTACTGTCTGAGAGGATTTTTAGTTAGAGAAAATCAGAACAGAACGGCGAATACCAGGAGAATTCTTTTTGGTGGGTTTCAGCAGAAAGAAGGCAGATCTCCTGAGTGGGAATGTCCAGGGCAAGAAGACCCTCGTGCTCAGAAGGGGTCCCGGCCCTGTGACGGCTGGTGCTGGGGAGCGACCTCAGCATTTCCTGGGCAGCCCTGCCCACCCAGCTGTTTCCATCTCCCTCACCACACCAGTTAAGAGAAGCACACATGCCCCACCTTCCCATGCCACAGACAGGGTTACCACCACTTGCTTCCATGTTCGAGTGGAATTGGCTACTACAGGTCACTCGGATTGTCTCTTACGAAGTTAGACTTGCAAAACCCTAGAATCAGGGCAAATAATCTTGTGCTTCCCATATATTCCAAAATAGTAGAAGGGGCATGATTTTAAATAGTAATTAAGAACATTAGTGAGATTTGATCCCATTTAGTCCCAGCAAGTATGCATTAAAAAGCTCACTACAAATCCAAAAGGGAAATACCCTGAGATGCAGACAGAAATATATACTTAGCTCCTGGGAATCAAGCATTGAGATGGGTGCTCAGCCAAGGACCTGAGCGAAATTTGTCCTGTGCTTTTCCTCCTTCCACCCGGCTGTGAAATCCTGACCTTTGCATTCATGACACATACATTCTATGATACTCCTGTAACCATAAGTTCCAGCAGGATCCAGGCAGTAAATTGTTGTAGGAGAATGCACTCAAATATCTTTAGGCACCTTGTAACTGCACAGCCTCTTTTATGAAGAGGAATGAGAGGTGTGATGGCGGAGGGACCCCGAGTGTTTTTTCAGAGTGGGCTTTCTTCCTCTCCTCTCATCAGAAATTAAAATGAAGATTGCCATTGTAACACACATTTAAGATGTAGCCGTGATGCCTGCCAATCAGTTAGATCCTAGGGTGGTTTTTTTTTTCTTTTAAGGAAAGAAAATAGGAGAACAGTTTATATTGAATGTTCGTAGAATCATTGAGGTTTGTTGGGACTGAAGTCACATAATTTACAGGTTTAGGTAGAACCCATTCTTGTAAAAAAAAAAAAAAGTCTAGATCATTATCATCTTATCTAATCATCTCTCTTCCACCCTCTATCCACTCTCTATTTTCAGTTTTTACTCAGAAATTGTGTGGTGCAAATAGAAACACCTTGAAAAAGTTTTTATACCTCCTGCCCCAACTGCAAAGATGCACAGAGATAACTGTAACTATAAAGTACAACTTTAAGAGAGAAAACTGCTGACTTGTTATTCCTGTCATCGACACATGCGTAGCTTACCTATTTCTGCGCTATCGGTTACATGAAAATTAAATCTGAATGAGAGGCTGTCCACCTGCTATTTATGGTGACATCCTGGTCTAAGGGAAGGTATCTTGCAGGCCTGGAGAGGAAAGTTAAACATATTCAGAGATAAGTGTATTGACATGAATGCTCGTAGAGATGCTGCCTTTGAGTTCATGTTCAACTAAACCCACGGTCTGTTGGAAACTCTAGTTTGGGGTCTAAGAACTTTGACTTTGATAAGAATTTAAATAGTAGTCCTGTAAATCCTGATCCATTGTATGGTTAGGGTTAGGGCACTATTCCCCTCATCCACATGAAAATATAAATTGTTCATGGTTTGTATGTTCTTTCTGGTGCCCCTAGAAATGAGTATGTTCACCTTATTTCAAAAATAACTTCTTAACTTTGTAGGTGAAGATTTTAGGGTTGGATTCTATATGCCAGACTTCATTTATATGGAATACATGGAACCCAGTACATTTGCATGTAGAAAGAACTAATAAAGTATTAAGAATTAGGAATCACAATACTAGCTTCTCTTAAGCATCATGGTGATTAAAAAGCATTCTGTGTGATTTTGTTAATGACATATGTCTTGAGTGGAAATCCCAAATGATCGCAAAGTTTTGGAGTATTTCAAAAATATTGACAACACGATTTGACCTTTTGTATGGGTGTGTCTGCTTCTAAAATGTATAATGTTTTGAAATACGCCAGAATAAGGGAACTATAAAAGTAGGAGGTCACATTTCTAGATTGCATTTTTATTTCTCTGTTCATTTCCCAAATCAGTAGTAATTTGCATGGTTTTTTGTGCAACTTTATACAAACCAGGCAAGTTTTTGTGAACTGCATTCTATGCACCTGTATCTTGGTGATGCATACAGATCGGTATATGTGTGCATGTGCACTCATCTGTTGTCTAAAAGTGGCCTTGTCTGAATGCTGTATTAAGGTAAATGAAGCAAACTACTGTGTTAGATACATACCTGTTTTCTTCATTTATCCAAAGGGAGTTGTTGCATGCAATGGCAAAAAATTTAATTATTCCAGAATAATGAAAACGTTAATGTTATCATCTGACTCTAAATATAACTGATTTTTTCTCTTTCAGAGACTATTTTAAAGTGACTTTATCTAAATGTCCATTAAAAACTTACCTAATTTAATTAAATATTTTGTTTGGTCACTTTTAAAGCCATATAACTCATCAGAACGGTTTGCACGTCTGTCCATATTTTGTGGGACATGGGATAGGATCTTACTTTCATGGACATCCAGAAATTTGGCATCATGGTAAGGAGGTTGATTTGCGAGCTATTTATTGAATGTACTCGGAATAAGGCAGTTTTGGTCCTGATGTTCCTCTGACTTTGAATTCATATGATCATCCTTTTGTGTGTATGCATGTGTGTGTATGGGGGGGGAGTTACTTAATTGTAACCAGCACATTACCATGTTACTGGATTAGAGCCCAGCAGTTTCAATCTCAGAATAGGGTTTATTTCGCTTTTTGTCTTCCCCTGAAGGGTGATGGCTTGAAGGCACAAGGGATATTTGTCTAGAAAAAGTTACTGAAAACAAAATGCCACTGCATCAATGTCCCAGCAGCATGCACATATGACTGTTTTGTTTTTCTTTTTCTACCCCCTTCTCTAACTGCTGACTGTTGTGGTTAAACTTCATTACATCCTACACAGCGTTGACAGCTGACGTATTTAGCAGCATGTACTCTTTAGTGATTTCTAGATTGTACCCACCCTTGTATTCCTTCCCCAGGACCTCCTGCTTTTTACTGCCTGGGTGTGCACCCTACAATGAGAAGGCGAGGGTGGGCCAGAAGCAGTGGTTAGGGTAGGAGGCAGTTCTATAGAGTGCCCCAAATGGGGGCTGCACACCTGGAGAGGGACTGAAGGAAAGTTGGACCTTGACCTGTGTGCTTGGGATGAGAGCAGTCCCTAGAGGAAATACTGCCAAGAACCCATTCCCTGGAAGATCCCCAGGGACCCAGCATGTCAGAATTCCTTTTGCACCGAAGAGCCCCACCTGAAGCAGCTCAGAAGAGGTCTAGGCAGGAGTGCAGAGTATGTCAGATGTGTGCCCCACCCTGCACCAACACTAGGAATTATTTCAAGTCACCACTGTCCTAGCCTCCTGCTTTAATCTGCACCCCAAGGGGCTGTCTTCCCTTTGTATCAGTTCCCCAAGATGTCTTTCTCTTTGGGGTGGCAGGCAGGGCCTACGAACCAGTGAAGCCAGGAGACCTGGAAGCAAGTGGCCAGGGGACTGTGGAGGTTGTCTAAAACATGCAACAGGTGTCTAAAACACCCCAGCTGCCTCTGCTAGGCCTTGGTGCACCCTTCTCAGGGGCCTTGATCCCAAGCAAAGAAAATGCAAAGGCTAAAGCTCAGAACCACTGTGTATAACCCCTTGGTGATAGCCACTACCAGGATTCTAGAAATCTCCATCCTTCCTTCTACCCTAAAAGAAAAAAATAAAATGACCAAGTTTTTTTGAGCAATCCTGCCCCTCTAATTCTGTTTCTCTCTTTCTCTCCATTTCTCACTCCCCCCACCCCATATTTTTTGTTTTGCAGCAAATGACAGTGATCTACTCATGGAAGAAGGAATGGCGTTCACCATAGGTCAGTGCCCAAGCTCGCATTCAGAGAGCCATGGCTCCCTGGATGGAGACAGCAGTGCTGGCCTAGGCCAGGCAGTCCCGTGAAGGAATAATAAAGCCAATCAGCGTAATGAAATAATTCAGATGCATAGCAAATCTGATTAAATAATATCCTCGAGCCCCATCTTCCTAAATCAGATACTTACCGACACATTTAGGAGACGACAGCCATCCAACCTCTAATTCTGTTACCAGCATAATGTGGTGTTTGGGTTTTTTTTGTTTTGGTTTGTTTTTGGGTTTTTTGTTTTGTTTTGGTTTTGGTTTGTTTTTTTCAGTAACACCCAGTAACTAGAATTGATCGTGTCCCTTGCTCCCTGTCAGCAAGTGATATGTACTGTCTGGCGGCCCATTCCTGGCTGATCATGTGATTGGTATCGCCCCCAAATTCCAATCATCTAAGACCCTAAAGGCATCATATTTCTGACTGTGGTACTTAATGGAGAAGTAATTAGAGTGAAATAAGAAAATTGTTATTTGCTGATTAATGAACATTTTAAGCATGTTTTAAAAATTCAAATATTTTTAAAAACTGACTGGTATTTATAAGAGGGACTGGTGTTTGGGTGGTTATTATCCACGGGGTCCTAATTAAGGCTTGATTAAAATGCCCTTTTTTCTCAAAAAAATTACGAACTAGGCAACTTCATACATTTTTTTAATGCGGTAGTGTTTCCTCTTCCTACTGTTTAGTTTGTAGTCGACTATGTAAGCAACATCAATTATCAGCCCTTGTGAGATGACAACAGGAACCCGAGGGGGAAGCTTTTGGGGGGAGGGGAGGAGAACCTTCTTACTCTCTTTTTTCATAATCAGCTGAAACAATATTTGACAGGAATCTGATTAGATCACTGCAGTAAATATTTTCCGTCTTACAGAGCCAATCATAACTGAGGGATCCCCGGAATTTAAAGTCCTGGAAGATGCCTGGACTGTGGTCTCCCTGGACAATCAAAGGTGTTTGCTTTCTGTGCCGTTGCTTTTAAACGATATGGGAAGGGAAGGTTGGTCCGACGGCTCTCCGAGCTGCTGCTCCCCGCCCCGCCGGCGCTCTCGCGCGTTCTTACCGCCGCCGTGTGTGTTTCAGGTCCGCCCAGTTCGAGCACACAGTTCTCATCACGTCGGGGGGCGTGCAGATCCTGACCAAACTGCCCCACGAGGCCTGAGGAGCCGCCCGTAGGTCGCAGAGGCCAGGCGCTTTTTATCCTGAATTGCTGAAATCCAGCTGGAGAACTTTTAGAAGACACAGGCGAACGGGAGGTCACGCAGTAACCAACCTAGCTTCTAGTCTTGGAAAAACCCGGTGGGGATTGGGGGCAGTTGGGAACTCAGATCTCAAGCCATGCCTTGGCCGCGCGGCTTCGGAGAGATGGGGGGAGGGGAGATTGGGGGGGGCGCCCTCGTTTGGAAGAAGAGGGATTTCTAGAGATGCATTGTTTTCTCTTTCCCTTGTCTTGACTGCCCAAGTAAAAGGCGTTCCCCTCCTAAGCCCATTGTGTCTGTGGTCCTTGTGTCTCTGACAGTTACTAGAGGGAGAGGGTAGGTGGTTAATTTTTGAGCCTCTGAACTTTTCACATGGGCGCGTGGGGGAAAGAATGAGCCTAGATGTTAGATGGGAATTTTTTAAAAGTCTCTTCTTTCCCCCTTGTGGATCCCACATTGGCAGTAGCCCTTCCAGTTCTTTCCCCCTCATAGCTGCTTTGTGATGAAAAGATTAGCCCACAAACGGTGGGGTTGGTTACAGCTATTTCCTTGCCCCTGAACCCTGGGTCTGGCCTCTACAGTGCTTTAGCAGTCCACAAACATGACTTTCCCCGGCCCCTGTGGCTCCTCCTCACATCCCTCATCCTGCCCCAAGCGGCCATCCCTGAGGTTACTTTTGAAGGATCCTCTCACCCCTCCATCACACACGCGCGCGCACACACACACACACACACACAGTCTGTTGCACTAGAAATTAGAACATTGCCCCCCCCCCGTCCATATGTGAACAGTGTCCAGCTCATCTGTCTAGCTCCTAAGCCGACCTGTCCCCATATTGGTCCCCTCTGGACTGCGCTCTCCTGCTGGAGACCCAGAGGATTCTAGCAGGGGGAGATATGGAAACTTTTGAGGGCAAGAGCCAAGTTAGCTGGGATTGAAGCCGGCAAGCCTGCAGCTTCACCTGCTTCAGAAGCAGAAAATCCAACCACCGACATTCTGCATTTCCCAAAGACCCATTTCTGATCGGAATACCCTCCCTTCCTCAGCACTCGTTACCTCCCCCTGAGCACCTGTTCAGACCTGGGCTCAGGTGAAGAGGTATTGGGCGTCTAGTAGGCCACATAGAGAATAGACCCCCTCTGATCATGGTTTTAGAAACAAGTTCGCTGAGGGTGTCCGGGCAGCCAGGGGTTGTGCTAACTTTTGTTTCTACTGAAGCGGGTTTTACAAAGTTGCCGCCCACTAAATATAGCTTGGGCTGGAGAGCACCAGGGAAATGCAAGCACCTGTAGTTGCCATGACAGGTGGTCTCTGTGATCAGGACCCAAGAGGCAGTTGTCTTTGTGACACAGACTGGTGGGAGAAGAGATGGGAAACAGGCCAATAAGTACACTTGGAAAAGTGGCTAGTTCAAGGTTTTCCCTGGACTCGGATTCTCTTGGGCATCCTCCTACCCTTCCAGCTCACTTTCTCCGTGCCCAGGGACGGAGAATTTGGACAGAGGCGATTCCAATTCAAGTGGATCTGAGAGCTGGAAAAGGTGAGGGAGGGGTTGAAGATTTACAAGGACCATAGAAAAACTTTTCAGGGTGTTTGAGATATTGGCCAAGCAAAGGCCTAGAGACTGAGACTGGCTGCTCCTGAACAATCCGATTCTCTAGGAAGGAACCTGGCCCAGATGGCCTTGGAAGACGTTTGCCAGAGAATGATTTCGCTTCTCTCCTACAGCAATCAGAATGCAACGGTAAGCTGCTTATCTTATCTACGGATCAGTTTACTCCAAGTTCCCCAAGAATAATTTCATTAGGACCACAGGGTTTTACCAACCACTGGGATAACATGCTGTTTGTGCAGCAATTATTCTGAGGTGGAAGTATTTATGGGACAGGTTTATAATCCTATTTATTAAAGTAACTAGTTTAAGGCTCGTTTAAACATTATACACACATGTATGTATATACACCAGCACCAGCCAGTATCGGCAGCTCCGTAGGAAACAAACTTGATTCAGAACGAACTCCGTTCAACATGCTTTGAAGTTGAAGTTAGAAAGCAGATTTTAAAATACTTTGTGCACCACCACCGCCACCTTTCAGCTGAACTGGCCCCAAACCACACCCGGGGCCGCCGAGGTTTCAGGCCACGCGTGGCTACGGCTACCACCACCAGACTCGGGTCCTGCGCTGTCTCCCACGGGTTCTACTCGGAATCCGGGACTCTCAGGATAAATGCGAGAGTTTTGTTTCCTGTCAGAGTTGGGACAGGCAAAGATCTAAGCAAACCAACGTTTCAGAACAGGTGTCGTCTTAGCAGTGGGGGTGGGGTGCGGTGGGGTGGGGTGTGTGGGAGGGATTCACTCCGGGCTCACAGAGTGGAGATAAGATCGCTCACTGCGAAGCTACTCAAGGCCGGGTGTCTCAGCGCCCGAGAACCCCGGCTCAGCCGCCCCTCCCCGACCTGCTTCTCTAGGGCTAAGAAATAATTCCCGAGTGTAGACACTCCCTCACCCACATATAATTCATTTCTAAAATAAACAAGGCTCTGAAACCGTTTCCTGAGGGGGCGCGTGCGAGTCCTTTGTTCCACGGAGCCAGCCCGGTCCCCTGCACTGGAAAGGCTTGGATTCCCCCTTCCAGATGTGGACAGAGAGCCCCGTAGACGGTCGCGAGCCGCGGCCGCCTCTCTCGCCTTCCCCCACCTTACAGTTCTCTAGAATAAACTGGCCCATGGGCCGCCCAGCCGTCGGGTTTCCTCACGTGTAGCCCTGAGCGCCAGAAGTCAACAGCCACTTCCCTCGGTCCCAACCCCGAGCCGGCGCCAGCCGCGGCGATCACTTACGTGGGCAGGGCCCGCTAGAGGTGCGCGCAAGAGACCAGGGGCCAGGGCGGCATGCGTGCTGCTGTGCAGGGCGCACCGCACTCCACACCCCGAAACGGGAGCTAGGAAGGAGCAATTAAAACCACAAGTGCAACACGGAAATCAAGAGGAGTCGAGCGGCTCCAGGAGTAGTCTGGTGGCGGAGTCATTAGCTGGTTGTTGCTACAAAGCATCACCCTGTGGTTCGGTGATTAAGGGGGGGAAAATCTTTTTAAACGTTGGCAAACCAGTTATTGGTTTGAAAGATTGTTTTGTTTTGTTTTTGTTTTTGTTTTTCTTTTTGCTCCAACCACGCTGCCTGAAATATTGCTACCCCCAATATCATGCCCTTAAACCAAAGGAGAGGAATTCCGCGGGCAGCAGCTGCGGCTACAGAAGTTAAAAAAGAGAGAAGCCCCTTCCACTAATATCTGTAACGACAGCACCGATGTAATTTGTTTTGAATGTTCATTTTTATTGGTGTTCCCTCTGCCCAAATGTGCTTGATTACAGAGGTTTGTCCTGTGCTCATTGCGCACCCCAGACAGGGGAAGGTGCATCGCCGAAGGTTCAGCTCAGGCCAGATCAAATCCCGGGCTGTTTAACGCTGAAAGGCTGCATGTTGCTATTAGTGTTAAATATATGGCTAATTATGCGTATGAAAATTAAACATCAGTGTTATGCTAATGGGGCGCCTTCAGCTGCGGATCCGAGCACTTGAGACTACCATTTAATCAAATGAATCAGTAACTAATACATCTGCACGTGTGAACTTTCACAAGATCATTTCCCCGTTCCCGTCACACCGCTAAATTATGAAAGAAATAATTATCAACACTTTCTAATTACCTAACAAAGTAATTTGGGATTCACCGTGGGGCTGGCGGGATGGGGAACCAACAGTCCCTCGCAGACAGCGTGGTGCGCGCCACGCCTCGTGGGGGTGGCTGTGTGGTGGCGGCGGCGGGGGGCTTTTGTGCGCTTTTCTGTACCTAGCGCCCCAGAAGATAGAAGGCGCCGTGGCAGCTTTTGCCAGCCCTGCCCCCAGGCCCAGTGGCGCTCGCTTTGACCACTGGAGATGAGGAGGATCCGGGGCGACAATGAGAGACGTGTCTGTAACCAGATCTGCGTGCCTACCACTGGCCTGGTTTTGCGGCGGGTTTCGGTGGTCCGCAGGACTCCTAAACCCCGGGTACTCTTGCCAGACCCCAGGAGGCCGGAAAATGACCACCTGGTATCTGAGGCTCAAGCCGAACTGAGCCCGCCGGCTCCTCGGCTCCACTCTGCGCCTCGCCCTTGGGGCGAGTGAGTCCAGGGCTTTCGGCGCAGAGGGAGTGGAGGGGAGGAGGAGGCGGAGGAAGGTTGGGAGGGAAAGAGGGGGTGTGTGTTGGGGGGAGGGGGCGGTGCGGCCGCCTTTCCTGGGAGGAGAAGCGCGGGTTCCTGGCTCTCCGCGCGCTCTGCTTTGATCAGACCGGTGCAGCCTCGAGCTGGAGTGGCCAGCTGGGCCTGGAGCAATGCGAGCGGGCCCCAGGGAGCGGCGGCGGCGGCGCGGCGGCCGAGTGAGTGAGTTTGTCCGGAGGGCCCCAAACCCGACCCCAGGGATGTGGCAGAGCGGACCCAGGCCAGGGAGGCGCCGCCAACGAGAGCGCTGCGCTAGGCGCACGACTCTCAAGAGGACAGCGCTCTGTTGGCCGCCTCCGGTGCCCCCCACCCCACCCCAGTGCCCGACTTCGCGCTCCGAGGCCGCGGCAGGGCTCCAGAGCCGCCCACGCTGAGCGCTGGACCGGGTGACGGCGGCTAGGAGAAGCGGTGCCCCTGTCCCGGTGTTGGGGGCGGGCGGAGGGTGGGGACAGTAGTGGGGGGAGGGCGGCTGCGCCGAACCGCTGGTGGGTTTCTGGGAAGTAAGGCGCGCCGGGGAGGCGGGAGGCTGAAGAGCCACGGGCCGCTGAGGTCCCGGAGCGGGCGCTGCAGCCCATTGTGCGCTCCGCACGGCGCGCTCTGTTGCAGAGGAGCCCCGGCCGGGAAGTGTGGACGCGTTTCTCCCGAGGCCGGGCCACCTCTCCCGCTCTAGTCCAGCGGAGCCGGAGCGCCTCGGACCAATCCCCGGTGATTATGCAAGACAGCGGACCAATCAGCTCCGCCAGCTCATGAATATTTATGACCTTGGCTGAGTCAAAGCTTTGAAGCGAGTTTGGGGAGCTCGGCAGCATCATGCTTAGACTTTTCAAAGAGACAAACTCCATTTTCTTATGAATGGAAAGTGAAAACCCCTGTTCCGCTTAAATTGGGTTCCTTCCTGTCCTGAGAAACACAGAGACCCCCAAAAGGGAAGCAGAGGAGAGAGAGAGACCCACACCCAGACCCCGCGAGAAGAGATGACCATGACCACCATGCCAGAAAGTCTCAACAGCCCCGTGTCGGGCAAGGCGGTGTTTATGGAGTTTGGGCCACCCAACCAGCAAATGTCTCCTTCTCCCATGTCCCACGGGCACTACTCCATGCACTGTTTACACTCGGCGGGCCATTCGCAGCCCGACGGCGCCTACAGCTCGGCCTCGTCTTTCTCCCGACCGCTGGGCTACCCCTACGTCAACTCGGTCAGCAGCCACGCGTCCAGCCCCTACATCAGTTCGGTGCAGTCCTACCCGGGCAGCGCCAGCCTCGCCCAGAGCCGCCTGGAGGACCCAGGTACGTGCGCCCGCCACGGAGAGGGAGAGGAAAGGGTACGAAGGGAGAGCGGGACAGAAGGAGGGAGGAAGGGAGGGAGGAAGGAGGGGAGGAAGAGAGAGAGAGAGGAGGGAGAGGAGGAGAGAGAGGTGGGGGTGGGGAGGGCGCCGGAGTAATGGAGGTTTCGGCTATCAATCTATGTATGGATCCTTGTCATAGCAAAGAAAAAATTTTTTAAAAAATTCCACCCAACTCACATCTATCCAGCAAAGAATAAATCCGAGAGCGTCCCCTGGCACTGTCTGGGCCTCTGGGCGGCTCTGTGCGCCGAGCACACAATGCCCCTTTGGAAAACAGAAACCCACATGTGCACGTATTAGTCTCAGTAATTATTTATTGCGTAGCGCTATAAACAATGTATGCAATTAAGGGTAATTAAACCTCAACTACCGCCTGCAAAAATAGCAAACTTTCTCTGCAAAGGCAGGAACTGCACGCCTGGGAACTGCCCCAGTCCGCCTGCAGCGGCCCGGGTCCGGCCCTCGGACTTTACGGGACACTTCCCTGGCTTTCGGAGTTTCTTGAGCGTTCTCTCTCGGCCCAGCCTCTGCCACCCCTTGATTGCCACTCGCCCTCGGCTCCCCGCACTAAAGGCTGTCCCTGCATTAACAGCAGCCCCCGCTTCTGCTGTCCCTCCAGGGGCTGACTCCGAGAAGAGCACGGTGGTGGAAGGCGGTGAAGTGCGCTTCAATGGCAAGGGGAAAAAGATCCGCAAACCCAGGACGATTTATTCCAGTTTGCAGTTGCAGGCTTTGAACCGGAGGTTCCAGCAAACTCAGTACCTAGCTCTGCCCGAGAGGGCGGAGCTCGCGGCCTCCTTGGGACTCACGCAGACGCAGGTACCTTGCCGCTGCCCCTCTGCCAAGCGGGCTTCCCGCGGCCGGCCTGCGCCCGGAGCTTCATTTCTCGCTCTCTGGGCCTCTGGGTCGGAGATTGTGTGTGTGTGTGTGTGTGTGTGTGTGTGTGTCCCCGTCCCACCCCCCGGCTCTCCCTGCGTCTCTCCTTCCTCCCCAGTTCTCTCTGCCCTGGCTCTGTCGCTGCACTCTGTACTCGGCGCTGCCTGCCGCCCGGCCCTCACTCCTTGGACAATCTGATTAGGGCGCGGAAGGATTTCCCTAGACGTTTTGTTTGGGGACTCTGAGGTCACACGTGCCCGAACAACTGGAACAATAGACGCTGGGCTTAATCCCTTCTTTGCCTTTAAAGTGTGTGGCTAATCGCTTAGGGCCTGGGCCGGAGCCTCTGTCTCCCTCCTCCTCCTTCTCACCGGGTTGGGGTAAGGGGAAATCCTTTCCTCCGCCTTCTCACCTCCCAAGTCCCAGACCCTGGAGGAGGAATGGGACCTTCCTTCCCGGATTGCTCTAAGACTCTGGGGATCCCATGGGCTTTCTGATCAGGACTGGCGCAGGTTTCCAACGTCTGGGCCGGGATTTGGAGCAGAGCTGGGGAGAGCAAACAGACACTAAGGAAAGGTTGATGTAAGTCCAAATGAAAAGTTTAACAAAACCTTTTGGCCTCCTCACTCAGCCCCCAACTCACTCAAGGGCAGAAAGGATGGAGCAAAGAGAAAGCAGGTGGCATTGCAAATAAATTTCCTCCACTCCTTCCCTCCACTCGATTCTTTTATTGATGTTCATATTGGACTTGAAGACTCGATGGTGTGCAGGCGCTGCTTCTTCCCCCAGACGATTGCCAGGGTCGGGCTGAGTCCCTGACAAGCGAAGGCCTGGATCTCCCCTAACTCCTCACCACCACGCCCCCTTGGCTTTCTGAGAGCTGCCTCTGCGGGCAAACAGCGGCTGGCAGCCTGGCCTCGAGGCCTTGGTTCTTATAAGTGGTGGTGGGGCTCTGCTCCTCCAGCAGGGAGCTGCCCAGTAGCGCAGGGCGGCAAAGGGGATCCTTTCTCCACTGTCCCACGGCCCCCTCATCTCCCCGACGACCAGGGTAGGCACAATGGACCTAGCCGAGTCACATTATTGTCCGCTCTTGCAGGTCAAGATCTGGTTCCAGAACAAGCGTTCCAAGTTCAAGAAACTGATGAAGCAGGGCGGGGCGGCTCTGGAGGGTAGCGCGCTGGCCAACGGCCGGGCGCTGTCTGCCGGCTCCCCGCCAGTGCCGCCTGGCTGGAACCCCAGCTCCTCATCTGGGAAGGGCTCAGGCGGCAGCGCGGGTTCCTACATCCCCAGCTACACGTCGTGGTACCCCTCGGCGCACCAAGAAGCTATGCAGCAACCCCAACTCATGTGAGGTTGCCGCCCTCACCCTCCCGCCTCCTTCCCGTCTCCCCTGGCCCGGGCCCCTCCCGCCTCCCGGTCCATCCACCCCGTCCGCAAGCCCTGGGCCTACAGAAGGCCCCAGGGGCAAAGAAGAAGGAACAGCGAAGGCAGGACGCCCGCCACCTCCTTGGAGTCCCGCGCGGTCTGGACTGGCGACTTCGCGGCGCCCACGCCCTCGCCCTCGCCCCGGCCTAGGCCGCGCGGTGACAGCAGACAGCGGTCTCCGAACGCAGGCACAACCTCCCGAGACAGCCAGAGCAGCAAGAGGAGCCAGATGGACCCGACTCGCCGACCCTCAGCTGTGTGGGACTATCAGGAAGAAAGAAGAAAAAAAAAAAACCCACAAAAAACAATGTAGAAAAAGCAAAAGCTTTTTTTCTGTTCTGTCTCTTGTCTCCTTTCGCTCTGTATCTGTGCGCTGACGAAGTCGAGGTCCTCGTCTGTCCGCTGTCCTCATTCTGCGGCCTCTGCAAAAAGTCACCAGGTCGGAAGAGGCTCGGTCCGCCGGGCCGCCCAGTTCCGCATGCTGGGACGTTTTGTCCTTTCTGACCTTCTCCTGGGCCTGCCTAACCATCTGTGTAGCTCGGTCGGGAATTGGGGGAAATTGGAGGGAGGGGGTTTTATTTATTGAGAAATGGACTTCGCCTGATGGTGAATGTTGACCAGGTCGCAGTTCTGTGGAGCGCAAGGAGCGCATGGTCCGAAAGTACCGATTACTTCAAACACACCCGGAAAAACGAACAAGGAGGACCTGGTGATTTTTAACTTAATACAGTAACTTTTGTACTTGGCTGGTATGGAGAGGTTGGAACCTAATGCTTTGCATTTTTACATGTTCCGTACTATTTTTAAAAGAAAAAAAAAAGAAATGAAGCCAACACAATTTTCTCATCTCGGGAAAAACCCTTGGTCGCTTTGCCTGGACAAGAAGAAAAATCCTAATTCCCTGCTTGGGGAGCGCGAGAGGACCGATGGGCAGTGAAGAGAAAACAGGCAGGCATAAACGAGCGCCCTAAAGCCAGTGAGCTTTAAAGTAAGACAAAAGCAGCATTAATCCCCAGAGGCTCGACCACAGAATAATGCCAGGCAGCACCCTGGACGCCCAGTCTCCAGTGCAGGATCTAATCGCTGTACATATTATTATTGTTGTTAAGTATTATTGTTATTATTATTGTTCCGTAAACATGTTGCACAAGCTTAGCTTTTTTCCGTTCTGTTGTGTGTGGCTGTAAAGCCTGATGCTTTGTGAAATGGGAATCTTGACATTTTACTTGTGAAATTTGGAAAATGTGATCAATTGAAATCAACTGTGTTTTGTGTTCTCTATGTCAAAGTTTAGTTTTATATTGAGAATGTTAACTTATTGCTTTGTATCTTGGGAAAAAGAACTTTGTAAATAAGTTATAAAGTTTCTTTGAGACAGTAAAATTATGGTTTCGAGAAAGAACTGCTGTCTGGTGTGCTGTGTGAAGGGGTGCTGTGGGCTGGGCCGGGCCTCCACCTCTGGGGACAGATAATGCAGAGGTAGCGACTCCCGGCTCCAGACAGAACCAGAATAACGGGCGAGGCCCTCCCGAGCCGCTGGGCCCGTTCATCTTGCTCTGCTTCTGATCCCCAAGGGGTCTGATCCCTACCTGGGTTAGAAGGGTGGGCAGCGACTGTCTGGCAAGGGTCCTTGGAAGGGGGGGGGGAATCAGGAACAGGTGCTGCGTGACAGAGCCGGGTCTCAGGAACCAAAGGGACTGTGAAAGCTGGCTGGGAGATGAAAGCTGAGCTCAAAGGCTTTGGGCATGGGAGACGTGAGCGCCACCCCACAGCCCGTTACCTCGCCGGAAGCCTAGAGGGCTGAAAGCAGAGACGCCGGGCTTTGCCCCTCGCCACCGCCGAGATCTGGCCTTCCGGCTTTCGCTTGCCCGCAGGGCGCTCGATCCCGACGCGGAAAAGACGCGGCCAGACACCGGAAAGGGGCCGGAAGGACTCTGCTGTCAGGCTACACCCAGTCAATCAGTGAGCTCCGGGGGACACTCCCAAGGCTCCACCTGGGCCCCTCCACAGTCACTCCCACCCGTCGGGCCCGTCCACAACGAGAAGCCCCTTCCCTCCTAATGATCCCCAGCTTCTCTCCGCGCCTCAGATGGAAATGCCAAGGGAGGGGCAGGAGGGCTCGCTGACTCCTTGGAACCCAGGAGCTGGCCGAGTCAAGACCCCCCACCGTAGCCCGACGGCCCTGAGGCCAGGTCGGTAAGGGGGCTCCTCCAGTGGAACGCTCTGATGAATTCTCTCCAGGAGAAAGTGGACTCCGAGCAACTAGAACCAGCCTGGCTCCCTCCACCCGGTGCCGGGCGTCTCACCCCAACCTCAACCCCAGACCCCACAGCCGAGCGGAGGAAGCTCGGGGAAGCTGCGGGCCCCGACCGACTGCTTTGAGCGATTCCCGCTTCCCTCTCATTCGCCTTGCGACACTGCTTCCTGCGGACTGGCCTCCGCCTTTGGGGGGCCCTTTGCAGCGCGCGGTGGGGAGCAAAGCGGGGAAGGCAGTGATCTGTGTTGTGACAAGCACCCATTTTTCAATTGGTGCTGGTGAAAGAGCAGATGCTCCAGGCTCTTCTGACGCCCTTTGGGAAGGGGAGGGGAAGTGGTGGAGGGGCGGTGATGGAGGGAGCTGGGGAAAGAGTGGGGGATGGAGCCGGGGACCTCGAGGCCCCTTCAGGGCCTGGGATTAGGACTTTTCCTCTCCCGCAGGTCTCCAGAACCCGGAAGGCAAATGGGGGAGATCAAATCTCGGAGGCGGGAGCGGACGGATCTCAAAGCTGAGAGGGAACAGGATTTCCCAGGCTGGATTCCGCCGCCGGGGTAGGGACCTTCCCGGATTTGGTTTTCCCAGGAGTTGTGACTTTGCAAGAGGGGAGGTTTTGGTGGGTTGCTTTCACACGTTCAACTCCGGTGCGGCAGCCAGGGCTCAGCGCCTGAAGCCACAGGCAAAATCTGTTTGGTCAATCGGATTTTAATATTTTGAGATATTAGCTTATACTAATTTAATAATCTCTTGCTAACAGTTCAAATAGAGAAATTATTAGTTTTAGCTCAACGAAGGCGGTCTTTAGTTAGGCTCTATTATAATTATAAGCGGTTGCACTTTTAAAAAATGTTAATCTCAATATAGGCCTAATTAATGCTGCCTTGTTACTGACAAGTAGTTCATCAAATATCTGATTCAAAGATTTTCATAATGAGTATATTAATTAAACTATGAATAATCTAAAGGTGGTTATATTTAAACAATACCTCATTATAATGATTAAATACTGATTTCGAATATTATGTCTTAACAATTGTCACTTAGAAAACACAACCTTTCCTTATGTATGAGTCTGTAATGGCAAAATGCAATTTTGGGATTTTTTTTCCCCTTGTTCAAAAAATGTGAACCTCATTTTAAAACACTTCTGAAATAGGTTACACACAGCTTAATGATTATCAAAATGACTCTTTTCTGCAAAAAAAGACCCCAAAGTGCGCGTACAGCTGCAAACCCAAGAGGGTCAGCATCATTTCACTGTATTCTCTTCTTGATTACAAGCCGGGCCCATCAAACACAACATAATTACAGTAATTTCAGGTTTATTTATTCTAATGCAGTTTCCCCATCTCTCTGGTAATTATGAGCAATTTTTTCGCCCAGGGAATCTTTTTGCATTAACAAAAGAGATAACGCACTGAAAGCCAAATTTGCTGTGCATTGAGAAAAGGGAAAAAAAAATCAAATAGGTGCGAGCTGCCATCTCTGCAATTCTCTGGTACCGGAGCCGGCAAATTGCTTGCAGGTGTATGGAGCAAGCTTGTCAATGGCCAGGCCTCCAAATTAGCAAATGCACAGCATCGAAGTAGTGAAGACAGACTTAGCAAAATTGCCAAACAACAGATACCTCTTTAATATCTTCTCTCATACACACTAGCTCTAAAAGGGGCAGGGGTGGGGGGTGTAGGGGCACAAGCAACAATCCCCAGCCCCCTTCTCACTGGTCTTGGCTTTCATTAGCCTGGGACTGAGTGGTCCTGCAAGTAGTA